>NC_056731.1:622867479-622904979 GCF_019279795.1 Protopterus annectens | reverse complement strand
GTGTATTAAGAACTATGGTAACCTTGCTGTATGAGTTGCTCAGACCTGTTTCCATCCTTATGTCTTTCAGGCAAGATGTCATGTGAGAGACTCCTTGTCTATACAGCAGACAAAAATTAGTTCATTGTCACACACCTGGTGCAGCACTACCAGGTGTTGTTCAGCAGAACAGCCTATGAGTAGCAGGAGTGGACCGCCCTGTGGAATGATCTTGTCCACAGGGTAAATGATGTCGGTCTGAATAACCGCAGTTATGAGCAGGTCCAGCATCATTGCAATGACCTACTTCACAATGTCCGTCGGCATGCTGCTGCAGTCCAGGGGGATCACCTTACAATGGGGGTTCATGCCATCTATCTCATCAACACGTGTTGAGGAGCTCCTTGCCAGCCTCGTGGCCCCTGCCCACCCACATACACAACAACTGGCGAAGAGTATAGTGGAGGTGGGTGCTACCCACACACCAGCAGAGAAGTGTGCAGGTAAGGCCACAGGGCTCAGCAGTAGACCACTGTTGTGTAACCATCCATATCTGTACAGGTAGATCATGCATATGTGCGATGACATATCTATAGTCTGTTGCTGCGTAGTAGTAATAAACAGATGTGCATAATCTGTAGTATTGTGGGCTTGTACTGTTGATGTACTGTAATGCTGCACCCACCCTGTACCAATGCCACAGCTGTGGCTACTGACACATCTCTCACACATGGCTATGATATATTCCATGCACACATTTAACACACCTACCCATAATGCATGCCTTACATGTTCAAGCATTGTTGCTGTTAACTGTACTGCATCACAGTGGTGACCATGATGATATATCTGAAGGGTATGTCAGACTCCTGAAATATAACTAACATCCTGTCATTACAAAATGTATCCACAGAGATGAACATAATGGTGGGACAAATGGCCTACAGTAGGGACATGTGTGAAACATCACCCTTATACAGTGCTACAACAGTGTATATACCAGTATTACAATGGCAACTGTTACAGATCTACACTATGGCATATCATAATATTGTGGTCCACAACCCTTAAAATCTGCAATGTGGTCTCATCATGAGCAATGATTGTGTAATATGGAATTGTAGGTTAGGGCAGCAAATATCGGGAATATATACCTTCACAAACACTGGAAGCATATGTGTGCACAAACTCCAGATAAAATATAGTGGAAGCAGCTGTTGAGGTACTGACTGTATGCATTTGCCATGGAAATGCACCTTCCAGCAAGTACACATCCCCAGTGTCACACCAAGTATTGGTCTACTGTCCAAGACATTTGGCCATCAAATGTGCACACTTACCTGCAACAGAGGCAGTTGGGGCTTGCACACATCTTACATGACAGGGCATGGGCCCCATACCCAACAGGTAGCACCCATGATCTGGACATGTAATCATACCTCACCATTGCATATACTATGGCCAACAGTGCAGACAGCCATTTATGTGGCAAGGATGTATGGGACAGGAATGATGTAGGAAATAAACAGATGGCCATCCAAGACAGATGATGTCACATGTAGCAAACTGGTCATGCAGGCTGCTTAGCAACATGCCACAACACTGAGAGGTTTGCAAGAATGTCTAGCAAGTACTGGCTGTGCAGAACCTGTGTCAGCAATTGCCTGGACTCTGAAAACATGTGGCCTTTGAGTTAGGGTAATCAGATGTGACAGTTGTACTACAGGAAACATCAGCCAGGCCTCTCTACAGGTAGCATATGCATAATGAAAGAGGTCCCCAAAAGGCATGCATTCCAATGTGTACTGGTGTAGCATGACCATGTTGGAAACCTACAGACAGTATCACATAAGATACATGTGCTGCACAATCAAAGCCTCACCCCACATCAGGCCCACCATTCCCATCTGTACCATGCCGGTACCAGTGTACACCTGTATATTTGCCATCCATTAGCTGGGACTAGGCTGTTACACATGGTGTTCACTGTCTGGGACACTGCAAACTTACACACATCTGTAGGCCATAGTTATCAAGCATCTGCAAAAGGCTGCAGGTGGGGAGGGGATGTCATCATGACACACCAGTGCACTGCAGCAGGGATCCAAAGGATGCTATGAATGGCTGTATCTGCACACAGTCAGGGTCAGGAACTGTAGCAGTTGTAATTCTGACTCCACAGCAATAGTGACGGCAGTGTGTGAACTCCAAGGGATGTGCATGTACGTTGTGCTTGCAATCATGCAGAGTTGGGGGATGCATAGGGCAGACTGACCATATACTGGCAAATACAGATGGCCCGTGCTAGTATACCCCTGCCAGGAATAGTGACTGCTGTAGTACACATAACAGTAGGTGCAACAAACCATCATGATAAGGGCATGCACACATATGCACCCACGAAGTGTATGTATCTTAATCAGCATCAGCACAACTAACACATCTGTTTGACACTGCATTTGACTGTACAGGACATATGTCAAATATCAGGCTCATGTAATGTTAACATATGTAGTAATGTGGTCCCATGGCATATCAAGGAAGAGGGCATCATATCAATAAGGATGTGTACACTCCCCCATAGCCACAGTAAGGTTTGACAGTTGTCAGTGTAATAGTATTGTATTGGTCATACATGCACCGCTGATGATGACATCTGTAAATCGGACATCAGGCATTTACAAATGACATCTGTCCACATATCATCCCAGGTATGTGTCGGACAAACACATAGGGTCTGTGAGCATTAGAGCCGACATAACTGACACAGTAATACACATTCAGCAATGGTGTGTATACCTTTGAGGTATGGTGCACAGTACATGGCAGGGTGCTGAACAGGTGCACAGCAATACTGTGTACATGGGTGCAGTATTTTCCAGGGGAAGGGGCATCACCTTCTAACACAGCCCATGCATCACACACATGTATACTGTTGCTAACATGGATTAACTATAGTTGCACTGTATGCTGTTGCGTACCATATGTTATGCATGTTGATAGATGGGTAATGGGAAGTCTCTGTGTACTATCTCTGTGCAACCTCACCTGTAAGTGTGTGTGGGGGGGGTGGGGAGGTTATTTTGACTGTAAGTGCAATCTGGTGGAATGGAGGGGGTAGATGCATGTAGGATGTGTGTGTGTGTGTATGTGTGTGTGTGTGTGCTTGTGTGGGTGTCTATGTATGCACATGTGTGATTGTGGAGTTGTTCATACATCAGTACTTCCCTTTGGAATCATGCAGCACATGGACATGGACTGACACATGAGGCACCAGGAATACTTGTCTGATATGTAATCTCAGGACAGCTGACAGTATAATAAGGTCTGTAGCATGGAACATGCATTGGGATGGAAACTAGACACCAGGTATACTGTTAAAATTGCAATCAGCAGAAAGGTGAAAGACTACCCACATAAGCAGCACTACAGATGCATTGGGGAATTACTAGACAACACCAGTGAGTGTATCCAAATATTACTGTTGTCCACATAATAAGTTGATTGAGCAATAGATCTTGCATCTGATGAGCAATAGTTACATATGACACTCCAGTGCGTGACATTATTGTGTGACCTAGTAGCCCCTAAAATATGGGGGCCATGCTCACGATGTCCAGACCTACCCAGGGTGAACACTGCATGACAGCAGTGATTCATTGTAAAACCTACTCCAATCAAGTCAAAGAGGTAATGGAGTAACAGGTCATGTTTTGTGATCAGTTGCCTAGGCAATTAGAAGAATTATACGTTAATGATTGGTATTAATGAGTGCACGTTTCCAAGTGTGATGCAAGATGGGGAACTTACAAGAATAAACGTGGGACAGTCTGTAAACTCATGGACATGTAGGTATTATGGTGGAGTGTGTGTGTGTGTGTGTGTGTGTGTGTGTGTGTGTGTGTGTGTGTGTGTGTGTGTGCGTGTGTGTGTGTGTGTGTATGTGTGCACTGTTAAGCAATGCCATACAGGTCTTAAAGTGCATTTCTTGTTTTCCCCTCACAGGTGGCGAGGTGGGTCAGGGACCCAACTGCATGCAATTTGATGTTGGTGTCCATACAGACACTGATAATGATGATAGGTGTGTTGAGACACAGGCGTGGGTTATCAGAGGCTGAAACTGCACCATCATTTAACATCCCCCTATTATCCATCCCAACCCCGCACACAGTCACAGTGCCTACAGATACCCCATCACCAGTGGCCATAGCAGAGGGACAGTATGTAGTTGTTGGCAGTGCACAGGACAGTGTGGTATCTATGTCTGCTGTGTCTGGACATAGCAGGCATAGCCAGA
Organism: Protopterus annectens; assembly: GCF_019279795.1. Lineage (NCBI taxonomy): Eukaryota > Metazoa > Chordata > Ceratodontiformes > Protopteridae > Protopterus > Protopterus annectens. The sequence continues at coordinate 622,900,703 of NC_056731.1, read as the reverse complement.
TGTCCAGCAGGGTACCACATAGGCAGATGTACCTGGGTGCTCATGGGAGGGTCACTGGTCATCGTGCCCCTGACAGAAGTGCCACATCTGGTACCAACAGACGCATGTTTCAGGCTGTCATGGGGGCACAGGCATGTATGGAACTGTACACCAGACAGGGTCTGAGGTTGCAGGGGGCTGCTTTTTCATCTATAAGTGACATCCATGATCTTGCAGGTGTCCTCCGTGATTATACAGAGGTCATGGATAGACAGTTGGGTGAGATGGCAGGCCTCATTGACTGTGGATTGTCCATGCTAGAGCATGTGGTGGGAGTGGGGAGAATGGCCATGTGGAAGTAGGCCAGCAACACCAACATCTGGCAGTTGATTTGGACATGCAAGGACACTAAGCCACTCCCATACTGGCAGTACCAGGCCCAGGGGCAGAGCTGTCCACACCACAGCAGGCCACATGCACAAGGCCCTGGCCAGTCCCAGGAGGGACCTGGTTCCAGTGGACATATGTCATCATCAGGGCAGAATGGCATATCGTGACTAGGTTGGTTAACATAATAAGAATGTAGTAAAATAAAATTTATGAGCATGCTTATTGACACGCAAATTATATGTCATTAAAAGAACATTTTTAAAAAAACTTTTGTAACATAACTTTTTTAATACAAGTTTTAATAGATTTTAAATTAAGGCTGCTTTCTATCAATATTAACAACACTGAAGCTTTATGTGATTAGGATAACATTTGACCGGACACAAAATTTCCTTTAAAGTTGAATAATAAGAGACACGTTAGTGAAACCATCGTTAACTTAAAATTCATATTTATGATGTATGAACAAAGATAATGTGCATGTAACAATATGTTATTTAGGTTCAGCATACATCTAAAAATACACTACATTTCATTAAAGGTTCCAGCTTGTAGGAACATATATTGCGCGATCATCTTTTCTCAAAAAGTATTGCCTCCAACACCAGAAGAGAATGAATCATCTAACACACTTTTGGACTTTTAATAATTTACAGCTAACAAAATAAGTAGAGAACAAAATAAGAAGTAGAAGCCAGTTTAATTTTATTTAATTTTATTTAAGGGTTAATATCTGGTTACACGGCCAAATGCACCCGCGGCAGTTAATAAGAACAGCGGGAGGTTTTTGTTAAGATACTACCTTTGATTTATATTTCAACATAAACATTGGACTCAGGAACATTCCCAGTATTGAGTGCAACAGTTAGTTTATTATAGTGCAATATACCACAAAACAGTTTTGTTTAACAAGTACAATTAACAGTGTTTCAGAATGTATTACGACAGAAATGTTTTATAACAATGTTTGAAGAAAATGCATTTCAACTGAATACGCTTAGCAGTTGTTTTTCCTAAAGCATCAAGGAAATACTATCCAATAATTGATTTATTTGGATTGTTAAACCTTTTTAATTGTATAATTGAATTATTAGCATTGTATTTAAGCAAGCAAGGCAATGGTAATAATTTATCTTGAGAAAGCCCGTCATAGGAACGGGTGAAAGCGCTTGACTTATTCCTTGTTTTTACGTTGGACTCTACTACCACTGAGTGTTTTATCTTTTGTGTATTTTTATTTTTGCTTGACATTAAAAGAATTTTATTAACGGAGAAGTATTCTATGACTACAAAATCTCTGAGATTCGTAAGAAGAAGTTTATTGAATACTTGTGCTTCTGCAAACTTTTTCTAGCTGCTTTTTGGGACATTGTTCGTGTTTTGTGTTTGGCATATCGTGACTAGTACCTGAACATGCCCATGGAACCCCTGGCAGGCACAGTTCATGTATCCATGGCCGGAGGCAGTGAACTGCACACCCTGCCAGGTATGGTCTGCAGCTGTCCAAGAAACACCTGTATAGGGCAGCCACATGGCAGAACTGTGTGCATGCATACCCACACACAATACAAACACACCTAGGGCAACCCCATAGCTACACACACCATATCACCATGGCCATAGCAGTAACTTACACCCCTCACTCACACACATGGTGGCAAAAGTATGGCCCACCCTAGGTCTCTGGTAAAGCAACAACACACCCTGTGCATATGATGATACCTGTGCCACATCCCTGTCATCCATAACATTGATGCAGGGATAGGCTAATATGGTTCTGATGCACATGGTGACTGTACTACAGTGTACCAATGTACTGCTGTGTAACATGTTGTCAGCAGTAATGCTTAATGCTTACATGTCAGGTAGTGTAGCTGTCCAGCCATGATGCATTATAGCTGTTAGTAACACTGAGTGACTGTGGTCTCCATAATGTTATCCATTTGTGTTGTAGGTGTACATGTGTCAGTGGGAGGATGGTCTGCTGTCATATCTCACAAGGGGTATGGCACTGTAGTGACATCATGGTTGTGCCATATCCTGGGTACAGTTGAACAGATGTCACAGGTCTGTATAACAGTTACTGCCTGTGCCACATGGAAAGATGACTCCCTGGGACATGTATAGTCAGCAGCCTGAAGTAGATCCCTCCACATACATGCACACTCTTACTAGGCAACACTGGGACTAGATCCCTACCTAGGTATGTAGTGCTACTAATGTGTGTGGCTTTGATTGCACACACCACACAGCGTGTAGGATGAGGTGTGTTCCAGGTTACATGTTACATGCAGAACAGCTCTAGGCATGTACAATATGGTAATGGGGGATGTAGTGGTTGTATATGGACAATACATAGTGTGACATAACATAATATACACATTAACAAACACATAACAGTCAGACACACATCCGAGAGACATGACCCTATCAGTGCTAACTAACTTGTCAGTGTGTCCAATGTATTACAGGTAGGCTGCACACAGCACATGCATAACTGGGCTGGATAGTGTTATCAGTTACCTGTATGGCTGATGGTGACAGTGGTCACCATACAGTGGTACATGGGACATGTACCAGGGATACCATGGTGCAATGACAGTATACCCAGCACCAACACCCCACTGTGGATATTGTATGCTCTGGAACCCATGATGACACTCCAACATACTCACCATAACACATTGACCAGGACCAAAACACAACCCTTTGTCCATCCCATGTGTGCTACAACAGGGATATGCATCTAATGCAAGTGCCACAGGCATAGTAGGGTGATGCATTGTCATTCCTCTCCTATGGACAGCAACATCACTATCCCTAATACTGTGTGGCAATGTGTATTGTAATAGGAGTATGTGGCCTCAGAATGTTGTATCCTACATATATACACACATGCACATATACATACTCTTGCCAGAACTCAGTCAGTATCCCATGCCTATCAACCCATTTGTACAACAGTGTTGTGCCGGTACTGCAAGGCTCAGGTAACCTTTAGGGAGAGGAACGTAACAAGGCACATGTAATGTCCGGTACAGCAGAAGCCACATCTAACTATAGCAATGGGTGTTGCGGTTGGTGTGAAGGGCCTCAGGGTATTCCCAACTACAGGTGTGCTAACACACAGACACTGATATCCTCAGTAATGCACACATACACATTTGTCAGTACTGGGGTGCATCGTTGCAAGTGTTCATAAGTGTGTACATGGCTATTGCCCATGGAGATATGGGAAGTGTAGGGGATGTGTGTACAGTGTTATCATGGCACCTGCCATGTGCCAGCAGGCAATCTATCTGCAGACACCACTGTTGTAACTTACAGGGTGATAGTGACATGCATCAGCCAATCCTCTGAGTGCCTCCTGCAAATGGCCATTGAGGTGCTCCAGCTGACATGTATGCAACATCTATTACAAAACATGGTTAGTGTATGTGTTGGAAACCTGTACCCAAGCATGTTCTGTTGCCTGTGGTAGTGTAGTGGAGGTACCCATGGCATGTGGTGTGTACAGGGTGTTATGTCATATCTGTGCCAGTTATAACACAGATGGGCAGACATGTCAGTGTCAGTCAAGCATAGGTTTCCTGTATGTATCCAAGCTGGATACTTGACATCTGCACATCTGTACAGGGACTGACAGACATCAGCTCACCAACTAGCTATGCAGTAGGATGAATGTGTTGACAGATAGATGTCTGACACCGATAGGTATGCCATTACTACATGTTGGCAGCCTTCACTGACATGTGCTATACAGACAGTAGTCTACAGTTAATTTCCACATATCAGATCATTATCCAGTAGGAAATATATAATGTGACATAGCTCACACAACAGTAACATGACAGTGAGGACTCAGAGTCCACCTATGCATGCAGGGGTGTTTGTTGCCACTACTACAATTAGCAATCTACTCTTGCTTGTGAAAGCACTGTCAACAGAAGTAACATCATGATATGCTACATGCCAATGTGACTGCACATAACATGGCATACTACCCTTGTATATAACACATTCACACAGATAAGAGTGTTGTACAGGTCATATATACTCAAGGGTCCCAGACAGGGGACTCACACTTCTTGCTATTGTACTGACAGCACATAGACACATGTTATGTGCATGTCATTACATACACCTATTACAGATGTCATTACCTTGCTATGTTATCAGACTGGGATGTAAGCACAGGTTACCAGGGCTGAGTCATGCTTAGCAGGTGTCGGCATTCCTGCAATATAACAGCTAAGCAGATTTGCACACTGGTAAGGGACGTCTACATGGTGTAAGCACCCATACATTTAACCATAGCTTAGCACCACTTAGCTTTGCACAAACCCACTTAAAGCTTCTCAGAACTGCCTTAACCATTCTGTATCCAATAGCCCTTGTTCTACCCAGGAACAAAATAAACAGCCCTTGCACCCAGGACCCTGTACACTATAGCCACAACAGTTAACCACTATGCCATGACAGCTGGGAAGACAGTTGTTTTTCCAATACATCTTTCAGTAGACATATTGAATAGTATTGAACAATTGCTGTGACTTCTACAATTGTATAGTACATGTTAGTGATATTACTGTTGCATCACACATGTTGTTATTTCTAAATATACACATATATACATATGGTGTAATACATCTGGGAAGGTATACACAACAGTAATGTTTACACATGACAAGGATATGGATATATACATATACATATGTAGGTATATGGTGACATGTACATACACATATATATATATATATATATATGTAATTATACACATCTGTATAGTGCATCATATACATGGCCATTTATAGATCTCTCTGCATATATATATATATATATATATATATATATATATATATATATATATCCATATATGTATGTAGATATGTATATGTCTATATATCTATATAGCTATATGGAGATATATATATATATATATATATATATATATATATATATATATATATATATGTATGTATATATTATATATATATATATATATATATATACACACACACACACACACATATCTATATATCTATATAGATATATGTTTACCATATGTCCAGAACATGGAGTGGAGTCCTACCTCAGCACCAATAGTCTCAACCTCTTAGTGCAAGGGGATGTCATGTATGTATAGCAGGTATATATGTAGACTGTTGCTACTGTGACAGGGTTTGTCTTAACAGATGTGTGTGGGAGGTCACATCTGCTATTGACATGTACACCATCATTTACTGACAGACATCCTAACGACATCATAGTACAGTACGACTGATAGCACAGTAATGATCCTGTGGACTACAGCAGAGATATGACCAATATATGTGGACAGTGTGGCACACTGTGGTCAGTCCAGAGGTATACATAGATCCCCTTAGTGCGAGACATGGGAACCAAGCCTGACAATGTGGATGTTAACAGCCATGTACATGAGTATGTCACGTAAATACTGGACTACATATGCCCACACAGTTTAAGCATTCACACACTCCTGTCTGTCCAGACACATAATAACTGGTGGTGCAGAGGTCACATAGCCACATACTATTCACTAGTTAGTGACATACATCTGTATAGCATCCCACATCTTTGTCAGAAATACATAACAGTTATGGTGGCCCGGCAGCAGTACATCTTGCAAATATCTGGACATAACATCACACTGGGTAATTACACTAAGCTGCTAGGCATGTAATAAAGCACTGTGAAAACTAAAGGCAGCCTGCCACAACACTGGCCTACATTTTGTATGGGGGAATACACATGTACCTGCAAATATAGCAGCCTCTACAGGCATGTCACAGCATAGAGTAACAGACACCTGTGTGAAAGTGCATACCCACAACCATGTGAATACAGCCACAGCCACATATGGTACGCAAGCTTAATATTATACTGTATGGACTGTCTGATCAACACCATCCTCATATGTGCCACTCAAGCACTATCCCTACATATACTGGGTCACGACACAGTGTGGTCCAATGCCTGTCTGTGGTATGGGACATTTGTGTTTTTGGCCCTACAAACATGTGAGCTGATAGGGTACCATACACTAGAGCAGCATATAACATCAGATAGAACAGGACCAAGAACAATGACATCTACCACAGTCTGTATACTGTACATATTCGTAATACACATATACTGTTGACAATTACCATAAGTACACAGAACCCACTACTTAGGTTCATAGGTAGGTACGAGGTAAGCCTATCCAGCAACACACAACTACAGAATGACCAGGTTATGTCCTCAGAAATAACCCCTACTATACATAACGTGTCTAGCAGTCTGATGTCTGACTGGCTTATCAGGTATGGTGTCAATACATAATGGTATACAGAACATATGCACCTCTTACTGCATGACATATGTGCAAAGGTTGACAGACTTGTGGCTGGAGCCACAAACACTGGGCCAATATTGGCATGTTGCTGTGATACCCTTATCCATTTACTGTTGTAACAGAGTTTGTTGTGACATATGCCCTATGAGGGATATGAAGTCAGTAACTCTCATGGCTGTCACCATGTACTGACTACAATCCTCAGACTATGCTTCTACAGTTCTAAGATTGGAGAACTGTGAGTAACACAAGACACATAATACTCCAAACACTGGCTAGTCTGCAGATAACCCCACAGGTGGGTGTTTCCTCAAACACATAACACTGTCATGACAGGTATTAAATCATGTAGACCAGCCATATCCACACAAACCCTGTAAAACTAACATTACTTCAAAGGCAGAAGAGCAACACTTACATTTTGTGGTCATGTCTGGAACAGCCCCCCCCCCCCCCGTTTGTTGGCCTGTCACCACAGTGTATGTTGTTACAGGTATATTCCACTACCATCTGTGCTGCTGTTTGCCAAACACCGACATTAAGTCCTGCTCACAGTGAATGAAAAGGGCCAACACCCACATGTCATTTCTAGTTATAGGAGTGTGTTTCCATGCAACTGGCTGTGGGAATGTTAACACAGCTGTCCTACATGCAATCAGCTAGTGGGGGACTGCAATTCATGCAGAGGCCATCAGCTGATCATGAGCATCTCTTACAAAACACAAGCTGCTGCCTAAGCAAAGCAGGTGTACTTCACCACATCCACCAGAGAGGGGGTGAGAGAGACAGAGACAAAGTAAGACAGGGAGGGGGTGGGAGAGTAAAACCTAAGCATGCTTGTGCCACACACTTAAACGAAATAATACTCAAGCTTACAGAAAAGTTGGGGAGCTCTCTACTAGTCACTTGTCACACCCATAGATAGTTGTGCCACACACTTACCAGTATGGTGTTTCAAACCCATGTCTGACTATGTATTGCTATCACATGTCGATGCAGTTATTGCATGCGTCACAGAGCTTATATGTTGGGGAACTGTCAAAAGGTATATTCGATGGTGAGTGACATCCACAACAGTGATAAAGGAGGGATAAGGTAGGTGTAGTACACGTGCCTGTCCACATGAACAGGTGTCAAGGTCAACACAGCCACACTCTCTCAGGGACTCACACACATTATTACAGTTGGCAGGGTCAGGCTTAGACTTCATAACTAGCTAGTTTGCCACAATACAGTAAAATGCAGGTATTACAAGCACCATAGGGGTTATCAGGATGATATATGGGCAAAGGGTATGCCAGGGTGTCTGACATCAGAAGGCATGCTTTAGTAGGCCAATGGGAGTTGTAGTGAGTGTGAATGGCATCCAAATCATTATACTCCGCACACACACACACACACACACACACACACACACACACACACACACACACACACACAGACTCAGGTTGCCAGTAATGACATGCACGGGTGCATTGCTTCACAGGTGTGTAGTGGTTGACTGTGCCAGAAGGCTGTACAAGGTTAGGTAAAGGGTATACCTTGGCATCAAGCCACATGAAAATGGTCTGCTGTATGGCTCAGGGGTACAGTGTCTGGATTGGCCCACACAGGTGGGTATTGTATTCACCATCCAGTCATCTGAGTTACTATTGTGGGTGGCCAGTGCTGTGCAATGCTTGCCATGTATGTGTTCTATAGTCTATGACATGGACGGTGTCAAGGATGTGCACATATCCCACATGTATGTTCTGTGACATGTGGAAGTGTACCTGGGGTGTCTGGGGCATGTTGTGTACACAGATTGTTATCATCAGAAGTGCCATTCTTGGCCTCATGTGGTTAGAACTGACAATGGACACCAGATTGACCCTGCACATACATTGACAGCATGATACAGGTATTCCCTGTTGTCAGTGGCATCTGTCCATGCAGGGCATGTGTATAAAGCATGGCATGTCCTTTGTGGGTTACATTTGCTGGCTCTATAGTTGTTGCAGGCTGCCAGTGGGGAACATAGTGAAGGAGCACTGTATGCAATTATGTGCCTATTGTAGGGGTGGGACAGGATGCCATGCCCTCTGTAGTCCACTGAAATCACACCATGATTACTATCTATGGGCAATATGCAGGGAACTACCAACATAGTGGTTGTTGCCTAGCCGAGTGCTTTTGTGTATGAGACATGGGTTGAGAGTGTTCTCTGGGTAATACAAGGGTTGCCTAAATTGTTCACCAGGCCATGATGTCACATATAGGGGTATGGATTCTCTACCCCAGCCTCTCTGCTGTTTGACATCTGTTATCCTTGTAAGGTGGACATTGTGACACTGTATAAGAAATTTGCAAAACCCGCTCCACAATAAGTCCAGTAGTTGCACACTTCCAACCCCCTCCACACAGGCTACAAATGACAAACATACACACACACACACACACACACACACACACACACACACACACACACACACCAAGTCTCACAGTTGCTATGTCTGGGATTAGAACTCCTACCTAAGTAGTATATCATACTACAGTATTACACAGTTATAGCATGCACCACGAAGATTACTGGGCTACTCCTTCCACAAAGGTGTATTTCAAAGTGAATGACATCAGCAGGCTTGCCAAAGAAGGTTGTAGTGACTGTGAATGGCCTGAAAAGCATTGCTCCATACACAGACAAACACACACTCTTGCCATGTCTGGGAATAGAACTCCTACCATCCACACTTGCCATGTCTGGGAATAGAACTCCTACTTAACTACTATATCACACTACATCATCATGCAGTTATAGGATGCACTGCTGAGATTACTGGGCTATTCCTTCCCCTAAGATGTACTTCAAAGTGAATGACATCAGCAACCTTCCCAAGGTTGGGCAGTAGAAAGTGTAGTTCATAGGTTCATAGGGTCATAAGTTGATACTAGGCTATCGACCCTAGGGCCTATACATGCCTAGACATGACAATTCCATGGCAATGACTTCCCACAATATTTACTTCCCTGCACCCCTGTCTAGCAGGGCAGCTGACATAATCCCCAGGGTAAATTTCCTATCTCCCATCCAGTTGTCCAGGTTCCTTTTGATGAGCGCCAAAGAGGCACTCTCTTGACATGTATGGACAGTCTATTCCAGAGTCTGGGGAGTCTCTGGGTCAGGAACACATCTCTCCACCTTGTATTGTTCATTGTGATGACAAGATTTGGATCCCTGGAGCATGTGGCTGTGAGGATTTGGAATTCTTCAAGTGTAGCATGTCCAACAGCTGTGGGTTTGACCTCAGAGAACACAATACGTGACAGAGTATAGCTGGATGATTTTCAGACGGTCAGCACAGGGCATCTGATTTAGGCTTGTGATTCATTTTGTGAAGTATGTCTGCAGCTTCTCTAGTTGTTGCAGATGTCTTGTGAGGTACATACGTAATGGCTGTTGTAGTCTGTACTGGGTCTGCTGAGAGATGACTACAGTGGAACAATGGCTTCCTTTTCCTGGATGTAAACCCATTAGTGGGAGGTGTGCCACATAGGTAGGTTTCCTGACTGCTGTGGCGGTGTGGTTATGAAAGGTGAAACCACTGTCCACTGTGTGTCCCTAAGTCTGTTATCACACTTTAGGTGGTTTGTGTACTGCCACCTATGTGGTACTTCACAGGTATATGTCCCTTCCCAATGGGGATAACTATATATTTCTTGGCATTGATCTTCAGGCCATGGCTCAGGCACCAAGCATGTCTTTCTGTAAGGCCCTTCCCTAGAATGTCCACATCATGTGGAGATTCAATATTGGCTTCCACTCTGCAGTCATCTACGACCTTTGTTTGCCAGTGTCCCTTACTGTTGGACTATACTGCAGAGCAGTAGATGCCAAACAAGGGCGGTGCCAGGACTGAACCCTAACACCAGGGGTATTTTAGACACATTATGTTGGGCAAGTAGCCTGGTGGTGTGAATATCCTTGATGAATATGGACACTCCTCTACCTTTATTCTTTTAGTCCTGGTTTGAAGGCCAACTGATTTGGTGAGAGCTGTACCTGATATTGCAGGGGTGCTCTTTGGAGGGTTGTATCAGGTCTCTGTTAGTGCACAGTTATCAACATTCTCCATCTTTAGGTGTGCGCAGTGACTGTGAATGGCCAAAAACACATTGATCCCTACAAACACAAAGAGTTTCAAGGTTGCCATGTCTGGGAATAGAACTCCTACCTAAATAGTTTATCACACTACAGCATTACACAGTTATAGGATTCCCCATGGAGATTACTGGGCTACTCCTTCCCCAAAGGTGTATTTCAAAGTGAATGACATCAGCAGCCCTGCCAAAGTAGAGCATTTGAAATTGTAGTGCGTGTGACTGGCCAAAAAAGCACTGATCCCTAAACAGACGAACTCACATACAGTTGCCATGTCCGGGATTAGAACTCCTACCTAACTAGCACATCACACTACAGCATTATGCAGTTATAGGACACACCATGCCACAGAGGCTTGTAGGCTACCACTTCCCCAAATGTGTATTTCAAGATGAAGACATCAGCAGGCCTGCCATAGTAGGGCTATGGGAAGTGTGGTGTGTGTGCATGGGCCATAACCCATTCATCTAGAGGCAGACACACAACACTCAGGCACACACAGGTTTATATTCCACAGGTATGTGTATACATCTGCTAGATGACTACTGAATTGTACAGTCATGTTACACAGTTAGCACAAGCACCACAGACACTGTAGTGCTGAGGGATACCAGAGGCAAATTTCTATGGTGATGAACATTTGCACATCATGTGGTTTTAGCCAATTGGATGTGTGCTGGGTGGAACATGCCTCATGATGGGAGGCTCTTTGTCACTGTCACTCTCTTTCACACATCTATGTATGTGTATTTTTGTCCTATTATAGTGTGTTGTTCTTGGATATATGTGTGTATTCCTATCCGATGTGTGTGCAAAGCATGACTGGTGTGTACTGAGGAGTGATTGCACTAACATCTGCAACTGTTGGTCATGTATGTTTCACTGGTGTTGCCAGACATGGGCTTCATTTCTGTAAGTGTGTGAGCATGCCCAGTATGACCTTTCAGTATTTTGTTGTCTGACATGGCCTTCATTTCTCTAAGTTTGGGAGCATGCCAAACTGCTTCTGCAGGATATTTGTAGATCGGTTGACAATATGGGGTCGAAATGGGCAAAGGATAGTGGGTTACTGTAGGTAATTGCGTCTGTGCTGCTTCTACTACATGGTCCTGGTGTTAGCAGAGATATTCAGACATAATTACTGTTTTACACTGTGATGTTTTATGTCATCAAGTACTGTCAGGTATACATATTTGCTTGCAGTGATGTCCTGGGGAACACACGGCAAATGCAGCTGTGTCCAGTATCTTGGTCAGCAGCCTACATATTCTTGCACAACCATGGAGGGGTAGCTGCAGGCAGTTGCTGCTGGGTCTGTGTAAATGGTTCAGCACCTTGGTACAGTGGTGGCTGAGGATCCCATTCTTGTACATCCATCGAAGTGACAGTATGGCCATATCCTACTGTGGCCATACCTCACAGCTGTACAGATTCACAGAGGTTACCCAGAGGCAGGGGTCATTATTCTGGACATTACCCCTGGTTTATGAGCAGGTTTGTAGCCACCCATTCTTGTGTTTTCAGCCAGGGATAGTATGTGCACACAGCTGAGTTTTGGACTTCACACACTCCATGCCACCTATGCTCCTACTCCCCCCTCTATTATTCTATCCTCTTTCATACATTATGCAAACATTATCTGATATGTTCCCTATAGATATCACCTCATCCTAGCAGTAATTTGGTGTTGGTCCACAGTTCATGCGGTAGGATAGGGTGGACATGTTACTGAGATCTGTCCACATGGCCTTGCATTTGGGTTCTGTGGACTGTATGTTGTTATTTGAGAGTCCATGACATAACATACATTGGCAGTACGGGTGAGACACTTGGCCTTTGGCAGAGGACTGTAGGCCATTTGGTAGTGATCAGGCCAGCTGTAGCAGGCCATTGCATTCTATCACTCCTACAGTCCCAGACTGCAATACACTATATTCCCCTGGGGTGACTGGGTAGGTGTGCAAGGTGTTAATGCCAATACTTTCTGTCATTATTGATCCAGTGGTGTGGATTCTGGCAGGGTGCTGCTTAGAGCTAGGGATACACCTGCATGGGACAGCTGTTCTGCATGCTGCATTCTTCAGCTATTGCCATACAGAGGTGGGGGTCTTATTGTACTAATTCCCAACAGCAGGGATAAGACCAGAGAGGTACTTGTGGGTGGTGGTGGGGAGAGCTGGGTGCATGTGTGCTATGGACAATACTTGCATCTGACTCACAGATATGCATGGGGCATTCCACTTATGCTGGCTTGTGCAGGGACATCAGCTGTTTCTCAATACTTCATTCCTATGACCTTTGTGGTCTGCCAGTGTTTGGCCAGATGACATATTTATTCCCTACTACAAGCCCAAATAATGTGCTGCAAACCTGTATGTACTATTCCAAGGGTGTGTCCATTTGACAGTTACATATTATACACTGTCTGTCTGGGGTACGTCCTCCTGTGTACTGCTTGTATGTCTGGGCCCACATTCATGCCATGTCCATCTTTCAAATGGTGACATATATTTCTTCTAAAAATTTACTATGGCTTACTGCTGGAATGTGTTTTTCTGGGAAGCTATGTTTTTGGCACTGCAGTTGTCAGAACTTGGTCATGTCATAGGCAGTACTGGCCAATGGCCAGCAGGACAAACCTCACCATGCATACATACTGACCACTCTCACACAATATATGACACACACCAACCTAACACACACAGCCATGGATATTGTACACATGCTACAATCTAGCCTGCTGCCTTGGCCAGCTCAGGTAATATGTGCTCCACTGCACATACATGTTACTACATTTCTACATAGGATTGGGGGGGCACACTATTACTATATTTCTACATAGGATTGGGGGTGTACACCTGACTGTTACTACATTTCTACATAGGATTGGGGGAGGCACACATGACATGTACACATTTGCTGTGACTGTACTGGTATTTCAGGTTCTCCATTTCATTCTGTATTCTAACCTATCATGCTGACTAGAGGCATATCAGTGTACTGCAGGTCTTAGGTTTGATTGACCTACATTTCAGTTTCTGACTTCTTACCCTTCAGAACAAATATCCCACTGTCTGACCTGGTGTAGTCTGTCTGTGTTGGTCTGGGGGGATGTTGTCCATAGCCATCAATCAGAGGCCTTAGCACAGCCTTTGTTTGTGTTTGTCTACACCTGTCCTGCTGGCTGAGACTGTTGCTGGGTATGTGAGCCTCCCTGACTGGCATGTGTGTGCTCTATGGACACACATGTGTCCCAGCACATTTCCTGCAGTACGTTTTGTCACCTTTTCTAGTACTGGCTACTGTTGTAGCACCAGTATTTGTTACAGATCTCATGCTGCCACTATAGGTGTCTACTACCTGCTGGCATCCCATTCAGCCACCCGATTCCCTTGCATGCTCACATCCATACCATAGATACAAGTAACAACACATACTACTCCATTCAGCAATTGGTAGGAAGAGTGACTTACCTTGTGACTGTGGAAATATTGAGGATGGTGCTGGAGAGCTGACTATGTCAGATGCACACAGTACACTCCCTATACATGGTTAAGCACAGGTAGTGTCAAGTTTGGTATCCCCACCATATTGTATGCGTGAGTCAGAGAGAGGTGCCATTTCCTGGGTTCCTACCATGTCAGTGAATGTGTTATGCATTGCCTCTTTGCTATGGCCTGGGCATACTGGGCACACCTCCTTCTGCCTACTGGGACAGGCTCAGGTTGTTCCTCCTCTGAGTCACTCTGTGCCTGTGCAGGCCTTGGCAATGGTGGAGGGCTGTGTGGCCCTGCCCCATGCTGTTTCTGCTGCAGCTGTTTCTGCAGGATCATATTGTGTAGCATGGCATATACGATGACAATTTGGGTACACATAGCTGGTGAGTACTGCAAGGTTCCACTAGATGTGTCCAGGCACCAGAACCTTGACTTTAGCATCCCAAACACATGATCTATTATGATTCTAGTCTGTGCATATGCCTCATTATGGAGTTCTTGTTCATGTGTGTGTGTGTATTTCTGATGGGTATCATCAGCCACAGCTCCAGTATGTAACCAGCATCCCCCACTAGGTGACCGTAAGGGACGTCCCCAATGGCAAATCTCTGGTACAGCTGCATCAGATGCCATATGTGGGAGTCGTGATAGCTTCCAGGGCAGCCAGCACACACATTCATTATAATGCCCTGGGCATCACACTTGACCTGGCAGTTGATGTAGGGGAAGCCATTACGGTTGATGTAGACCCTACCCCGCTCACCAGGTGGTGCTTTTATGCATATGTGCGTGCAATCTATAGCAGCCTCTACCTCAGGGTATTCTGCTATTTGGTGGAAGAGACACATATTGCTGGCCAACGCCTCACAGCTGTTGTGGAAATATACGTGCTCACCGGCATGTGCTGACATGGCATACAGGAACTGGTGGAGTACCCTGGAATCTGATGCCTGTGAGATCCCCATGATATCCCCAGTTGGCTTTTGGAAGGTACCTGTGGCTAGTATTCTTAAACATACACATATTTGGTATCCACTGGGATGTGTTCCCCTCTGTTGGTTCTTTTTGTGAGGTGTGGCCGGCACAGCTCAACAATTTGCTGTAGGAGGTCCCTGTTCACCCTATAGTGCTCCAATAGCTCCTGCTCATGTATCCCCTGGTAGGTTACCCTGGGTCTGTACACTCTTCTCCTTCTCCTCACTGTGGGTTGGTCATCAGCATTCTCATCCTCACCACTCTCAGCCTCTCCCACATGTTGATTTATGAAAGCTGCTGCAGCCCCTGTCATTTTGTTGCTTTTGTTTGGTAAAATTTCCCCGCTTGTGTACACCGGTGATGTAGAGGTTGCGGGAAAAACCATAGGGAAAGGTGTTTGCATAGTTTATAGTGGTGTGCTGGGCTGGGCTAGTCTGCTGCCTGTGTAATTGGCTGATTCTGATTCTTTTCACCTGCCAGCTATGCTAGTTCTCCTTGATAATCTTCCTACTGCTGTTTTCCCTTCCCATTGCCTTCCTGTTTAAGTCAGGGGGTGCACTGTGCAAACACAGTGCTCAGATGTGCACAGGGCTGCTGTTTCCTGGTTTACTTTTTTTTCCCTTTAAAACATGGCCATATATTTGGCATGCTTTCCACATAATATACATCCTTTATTTGGAGCTGTCATGGCTGCATTTTGTAGTTTGCAGAAATGTACTCACTTACTAACCGAGTGCATTTCTGCAGACTACACTAGTCCTGCACGGCTGGCTGCCAGCTTCCTGGATCGCAAATTCACCTCATTTGCATGGTTTTCACCTGCAAATGGGGTAATTTGCATACAGGAGCTTTGTCCGTACAGGAACAGTGCAGGAGCACTCGTGCACATACTGGGAGCTTATTCCTGGATCGCACTGCGGCCATATTGCCTCCAGCAGCTCCTGCACTATTCCTGCACGCCATGCAGAGCTTGCTGTATCCTGAGGATTATGTTCTTATTTATTATACATGAATGTTTATTTTAAATTTATAACTACAAATTTTGTGCTAAGGTGTTGAATGGCTATGATTGGTTGTTTGTGTGTCACATGTTTTAAAATTATGGTATTTAATAAGTCAGAATGAGATTTTATGTATTTCTGATAAAGTCTTTAGTAATATAGATAGATGAAAGCACTAAACTATCCCCCAGATTCTCAAAAGCTTGCACAGCGTGCATACTTAGTGTAAGAGGTAATGTTGGCAATATGGCAGCCAAGTGATCTACGTATGTGCTCGTTTGACGTGTGCGAGTGTGCGAGTGGTCTAGCACTAGTGCTGCATGTTCATTCCCAGCCCCTGTATGCAAATTACCCCATTTGCAGGTGAAAACCATGCAAATGAGGTAAATCTGCCATCCAGGAAGCAGGAATCAGGGTGTGCAGGACTAGCATAATATGCAGAAATGTACTCAGTAACCGAGTACAATACTGCAAAATCCAAAATGGGGACATGATAGCTCCAAATAAAGGTTGCATATCATTGAGGAAGCATGCCGATGGCCAAGTATAAGGCCATTGGCATTGCAAACAATGCAAAATGTACCAAATACAACTTTTATTATATATCCACCGATCACGGCTGGTGAATCATAGGGTAGTGTCACACAAATGGGATCGGTGGGTAAATAAGAAAATAAACCTAAAAAAAGCAGTTTAACTAAAATCAGTATTCCGCCATGCAAGTCAATGGCAGGCAAAAGACAACCTGGCTAGTGAATAGTGGTTGCTAAGGGGGGAGGCACAGTGTGACACATATAACTATGCATTAGCAGGCAATCCTATGCAAATGAGGAGAAGGATAATGAATCCCGGTTTTCCCCAGCATGTGAGGCAGGTCCCAACAGGGTAAGAGTATGAATAGCTAAGTGCAAGACTACGAGGTAGGTGACATCATGGGTGGGTGTGTCAAGCATAATGTAAGTGGATTGGAGCCCTGTGGCTTGGTATGCTCCCAGCTTAGCGCAGCCAAGCTACAGGGTGTATCTAAACCAGCCCAGCACTCTTTACAAACTGTAAGCATGCATGTGCGCCAAGCACCAAGATTTACAGGAAGAAAAAAGAAGTTAAACCAAGAAAGAGTATCAGTGTACACATACGAGTAATCTGTTTGCACGGTGCGGCTCCAGGTCCAAACAGAAGGGCAATGGGAAAGGAAATCAGCAGTAGGAAGATAATCAAGGAGAACTAGCATATCTGGCAGGTGAAATGTATCAGAAGCAGCCAATTACACAGCAGCCCAGCCCAGAACACTACTATAAACTAAGCAAACACCTCACCCAATGGTGTTTCCCACACTCTACACCACTGGTGTATACAAGTGGGGAAATTTTAACAAACAAACCTGCAAAATGAGAAGGGCTGCAGCAGGCAACATAGAACAACATGTGCAGGAGGCGGAGGGTGGTGAGGATGTGCATGCTGCCAAACAACCCACAGTGAGGAGACAGAGAAGAGTATACAGACCCAGGGTAACCTACCAGGGCCTACATGAGTTGGAGATAGTGGAGCACTATAGGGTGGACAGAGACCTCCTACAGCAAGTAGTTGAGCTATGCCGGCCACACCTGACACACCAAATTGAAAGAGGGGAACCCATCACAGTGGATAACAAGGTATGTGTAGGCCTAGGTATACTAGCCACAGGTACCTCCCAAAGCACAACTGGGGATAACATGGGGATCTCACAGGCATCAGCATCCAGAGTATTCCATCAGTTCCTGGATGCCATGTCAGCACATGCTAGTAAGCAGGTATATTTCCTCAATACCCATGATGTGTTGACTGGCAGTATGCATCTCTTCCACCAAACAGAATACCCTGGGGTAGTGGGTACTATAGACTTCATGCACATATGTATCAAAGCACTACCCAGTGAGCAGGGTAGGGCCTACATCAACTGCAGGGGCATCCCCTCCATCAACTGCCAGGTCGTATGTGATGTCCAGGGCATTATAATGAATATGTGTACTGGCATATGTGTACTGGCTGCCTATGACAATTCCCACATATGGCATCTGTCTCAGCTGTACCAGAGATTTGCCAATGGGGACATCCCCTACGGTCACCTAGTGGGGGATGCTGGATACACACTGGAGCCATGGCTGATGACACCCATCAGAAATGCACACACACCTGAACAAGAATGCCATAATTTGCACACGCACAGGCCAGACATATAATAGAGAGTGTGTTTGGGATGCTCAAGTCATGGTTCCAGTGTCTGGACACATCCGGTGGACTTGCAGTATGCACCAGCTACATGCACCCAAATTGTTATGGTATGTGCAATGCTACACAATATGATCCTGCAGAAACAGCTGCAGTAGGAAAAGCATGGGGCAGGGCCACACAGCCCCCCACCAATGCTAAGGCCTGCACAGGCACAGAGTGACCCGGAGGAGGAAGAACCTGAGCCTGCCAGAGAAGGCAGAAGGAGGCATGCCCAGTATGCCCTGGCCTTGACAAAGAGGCAACACATAGCACATGCACTGACACAGTAGGGTCCCAGGGAATGACACTTCGCTCCGACTCGGACATACAGTAAAAGGGATGCCAAACATGACACCACCTGTGCTCAACCATGTATAGGGAGTGTACCATGTGCATCTGACATAGGTAGCCCTCCAGCACCATCCGCAAGTCTGGTGCACCCACAAGGTAAGTCAATCAACCTACCAATTGCCAAATGGAGTAGAATGTGTTGTCACCTGTAGCTATGGTATGGACGTGAGCATGCAAGGGAATTGGGTGGCTGAATGCCATGGAAGCAGACAGTAGACACCAATAGTGCCTCCCTGATATATGTAATACATACAGGAGTCACCATATAGGCCAGTACTACACAGGGAGACAGAAGCAACTGCAGGAAATGTGCTGTTGAAAATCTGTGTTCTTATGACCCACACATGCCAGTCAGGATGGTTCATATACCCAACAAAAGTCGCAGCCAGCAGGACAGGTGGACACAAACCCAAACAGGGCCTGTGCCATGGCCCGAGAATGATGGCTAGGGTTAACCCCACCCCCAGGCCTACACAGGCAGGCCACAGTAGGGCAGGTAGTAGGATGACAGTTCTGAATATTAGGACATCAGACAATAATATGTAGGGCAACCAAAGTCACGATCAGTAGTACACTGGTGTGCCTCCAGACAGCATGATAGTTAGCAATACAGAATGAAATGGAGTACATGCCATACCAGTACAGTCATAGCAAATGTGTACAAGTGTCACTTGTGTACCCCCATCTTACATAGCAATGTAATGACAGTCAGGTGTGCCCCCCCCCCCCACTCCCATGTAGACATGTAGAAACAGTCAGGTGTGCTCCTACCCCCACTCTAGTGTAGAAATGTAATAACAGGTTTTCCCTCCTATCCTGTGTAGAAATGTAGTAACATGCATGAGTAGGTATAATACAAGTGAAGCAGAGATGCCCAGAGGTGCCCAAGATAGCAGGATAGGTTGTAGCATGTGCACAATATGCAGGTCCGTGTGTGGTAGGATGGTGTGAGTTCCATATTGTGTGAGAGTGGCCAGTATGTATGCATGTCGAGGTAAGGCCTGGTGGCCATAGCCCAGTACTGCTGATGACAGGGACAAGCCCTCACAACTGCAGTGCCAAGGACAATCCCCACCAGTATACCACCTGCTAGTAGTAAGCCAGAGTACATGTATGGTGTTAATATGTGTCACCATCTGAAAGACTGACATGGCATGGTTGTTGGGCTAGATATACAAGTAGTACACAAGGGAAAGTACCCCAGACATACAGAATACATTGTATCACTGTGAAATGGAGATGCCCTTGGAATTGTACATACAGGTATGCATCACAGCAACTGATCCTGTAGTAGGGGATACAGGTGATGTTTGGCCGAACACGTGCAGATCACAAAGGAGGTAGGACTGATGTATTGGGAAACAGCTGGTGTACCTGCACATGCCAGCATATCTGTGTGCCAGATGCAAGTACTGTCCATAGCACACATGCACCCAGCTCATGCAAACACCACCCACAGGTAACTCTCTGGCCATACCCCTGCTGTGGGGAATGGGTACAGTATGACCCCTCCTGTACATGGCAATAGTGGAAGAATGCAGCATGCATTGCAGGTGTCCCATGCAGGTGTGTCCCTAGCTGTACATGGCACCCTGCCAGCATACACACCACCTGATCAAGACTGATAGAAGGAACTTGCATGAACACCTATCACACCTACCCTGTCACCCCAGGGGAATATACTGTCTGGTGGTCTGCAACTGTAGGCCTGACAGAATGCAACGGCCTGCCACATGTGGCTTGCAGCAACACCTAATGCCCCACAGGACTCTGTCAAAGGCCTGTGTTTCACATGTACTGCCAATGCATGTGAAGTCATGGACACCCAAATAACAACATAACACACTCCACATAAGCCACATGCAAGGCCATGTGGACAAACCACAGTAACATGTCCACCATGTCCCACTGTATGAACTGTGGACCAAAACTAACACACACCTGTAATGGGGTGATACCCTTAGGGAAAGTATTAGGGAATTTATGCATAAGTTCTGGAAGAGGTTAGAATAACAGATGGGGGGTGGGTGCATGGGCAGCATGGAATGTGCAGGGTCTGACACCAAGCTGTGTGCACACACTATCCCTGGATGCAAACACATAAATGGGTGGCTACACACCTGCCCGTACACCAAAATAGGGTTAATGTCCTGACCCATGGCCCCTGCCTCTGGGCAACCTCTGTGAATATGTACAGCTGTGAGGCATTGACACAGCAAGATAAGCCCAGACTGTCTTGTCAATGAGTGTACAAGTATGGGATCCCCCGCCAGCACTCTACGAAGGTGCTGAACCGGATACACAGACCCAGCATTAGGTGTCTGCAGCTGCCCCTCCAGAATGGCAGAACTTACCATGAATAGGTAGGTGTCTGCCTACAATACGGGACACAGCTGCAGTTACCCTTGTAAGCCAAGATAGCACTGTGAGCAAGAATGTCCACCTGGCAGTATATGCAGACAGACAACATCACTGTGTATAACAGTACACATGTCTGAATATCTCTGCTAACTAAGCAGCACAGACACAATCACCGACAGTACACACTATACCCTGCACAGTTTGTCCCCATATTGCCAAATGATCGACGGATACCCAGCAGAAGCATCTTGCTACCTGTAGGTGTACAACACAAAGGTCTGCACTGGAGTACAAACTACCTAGTATTGATCCACACATTCTATAAAGAAGGGCATACTGGGCATGCTCACACACACACAGAGAAATGAAGGCAATGTCAGTCAACAACATACTGAAAGGTCATACTGGGCATGCTCACACACGTAATCAAAAGAAGCACATGTCTGCAAACAACAGTGGACCAGACATATCTGGCGGTCACAGATGTTAGTGCAGACACTCTTCAGTATGCACCACCCATGCTTTGCACACACAGTGGATAGGAATACATGCATATATCCAAGGACAATACACTATAATAAGCCAAACGTACACATACATAGATGTGTGGAAGAGAGTGACTGTGACAAGGAGCCAACCATTAAAAGGCTTGTCCCACCTAGCACACAGCCAAATGACTACAACCACATGATGCTCAGATGTTACTCACTGTAGACATTAGCCACCAGTATCTGTCAGCATTACGGACTATGTGGTGCAAGTGCTAGCTGTGCAACATGACTGTGCAAGGAAGTAGTCAAGTAGTCATCTAGCAGCTGTATACACGTACCTGTGGAATATAACCCTGCGTGTGCCTGCATGTGGTGTGTCAACCTCTAGATGAATGGGTTATGGCCCATGCACACACACTGCCCTCCCCATAGCCCTATTATGAAAACCCGTTGAGGTCATCCATTTTGAAATACACTCTTGGATAAATTGTAGATCAGTAATCTCTGTAGCGTGTCCCATAACTGCATACTGCTGTAGTGTGATAAAGTAGCTAGGTAGGTGTTCTAACCCCAGACATGGCAAGTGTGTGTGTGTGTGTGTGTGTGTGTGTGTGTGTGCGTGCGTGCGTGCATGCGTGCGTGTGTGTGTGTGTGTGTGTGTGTGTGTGTGTGTTAGTGTGCATGTCTGTCTGCATAGAGAGCAATGCTTTTTATGGTAGCCACACTCCTTACAACTCCCATACTCAACTTTGGCAAGGCTGCTGATGTCGCCCACCTAGAAATACACCTTCGGGAAGGCTGTAGCCCATTAATCACCGTAGTGTATCCTGTAACTGTGTACTGGTGTAGAGTGATAAAGTAGCTAGGTAGGTGTTATTACCCCAGACATGACAACTGTGTGTGTGTGTGTGTGTGTGTGTGTGTGTGTGTGTGTGTGTGTGTGTGTGTGTGTGTGTGTGTGTGTGTGTGTGTGTGTGTGTGTGTCTCTGTCTGTGTAAAGAGCAATGCATTTTAGTGTAGCCACATGAATTACAATTCCTATACTCAACTTTGGCAAGCCTGCTGATGTCACCCACCTAGAAATACACCTCTGGGAAGATTGTAGCCCAGTAATCACCACCCATAACTGCGTACTGCTGTAGAGTGATAAAGTGGCTAGCTAGATGTTTTAACCCCAGATATGGTGACTGTGTGTGTGTGTGTGTGTGTGTGTGTGTGTGTGTGTGTGTGTGTGTGTGTGTGTGTGTGTGTGTGTGTGTGTGTCTCTGTCTGCGTAGAGGCCAATGCATTTTATTGTAGCCACACGAATTGCAATTCCTATACTCGACTTTGGCAAGCCTGCTGATGTCACCCACCTAGGAATACACCTCTGGGAAGGTAGTTGCCCAATAATCACAATAGCACGTCTTGTAACTGCGTACCACTGGAGTGTGATTTAGAACTGTAGCAGGGTTCCATCCCCACCCTTTGCTGTTCTGGATGTTTTGTGTGTGTCCATGTCTGTATACAGAGCAATGCATTATAGGCTAGTTACACACATTACATTTCACATGGCCCACTTTGGCAATCCAGCTGATGTCATTCTTTGTGAAATTCAGCTTTGGGAAAAGAGTTCCCTAGTAATCCCTGTGGTGCATCCTATAACAGCTATGTGCTGTAGTTTGGTATAGACCTCTATCAGGGGTTCTATGCCCACACATGTTGGTCATGGATGTTTTTTGTGTGTATCTCAATGTCTGTGTAGGGAGCAATGCATTTTAGGGTAGTCACCCACAGTACATTTCAAATGGCCTACTTTGGCAATCCTGCTGATGTCATTCATTGTGGAATACACCCTTGGGGAAGGAGTACTTCAGTAATGTGTGTGGCACGCACTATAACTGCATAGTGCTGAACTGTAATAAACTAGTTAGGTAGGGGTTCTACTCCCCGACATGACAGGTGTGTGTGTGTGTGTGTGTGTGTGTGTGTGTGTGTGTGTGTGTGTGTGTGTGTGTGTGTGTGTGTGCGTGTGCATGCATGTGTGTGTGTGTGTGTGTGTGTGTGTGTGTGTGTGTGTGTGTGTGTGTGTATCTTACATCCTGTGTAGAGGTGGTTGAGAGCGTCTGACAACTGTGGCCAATGGGGAGTGGGACTTGCATAAGTCTTATATGGCATCCCTAGCACAATGTCCCCTGTACAGGGATAACAGATGTGAAATAGCTGAGAGGCTGGGGTGCAAAGCCATACCCATGCATGTGACACCAAGGCCAGGCAGTTACATTTAGCAACCACAGTATTACCCAGAGCACACTTTCAACACATGTCTCATATGCACACACATGCCTAGGCAACAGCCAGTATGTGTGTAGTACACTGCATATTGGCCACTGATAGTATCCATAGAGTGATAGCAGTGGGCTACAGAGAGCAGGTCCCCTGTCCATTTGTCCAATATGCACGTACATGCTGACAGTGCACCTCCCCCATGTTCCCCAATGGACATCTGCACCACCTGTGGTGCCATCACATGTCCCATGACGGATATACCATGCCTGACAGCATGCCCTGTATGGACAGTTGCCACTGACACCAGGGAATGCTGTCAGCATGCCATCAAAGTAGGTGCAGGTAAACATGCTGCCCATTAACTGTCCCTGCCACAGGGGCATGACTGGCACATATGATGGTAATCTGTGTGCACAACATGGGCCAGACACCCCAGGTACAGAGCCACATGTCACTGTACATGCATGTGGGAGGTATGCACATCCCAGATACTGTCCATATCATGGGGTAAGGAACACATACATGGCAAGTGAAGCACAGCACTGGCCACACAAAATAGTCACCCAAGTGACTGGATGGGAGATACAATACCCACCTGTGTGGGCAAGAGCAGAAACTACAGCCTTGAGACACAATGCAGACCATTGTCATGTGGCCTGATGCCAAGGTATACCCCTCACCTATCCTTGTATAGCCTGCTGCCACAGTCGACCACCACACACCTGTGCAGACATGCACCCATGCATGTCAGTACTGGCACCCTGTGTGTTGTATGGTGCGTATGTTCACAGCCACACTCACTACAACCCCCACTGGGGATTTACCTTCAACAACATATACTGTGGAAACAGGGCAACACACAGGAGGGGGATGTGCCTGACCCGCCTATAGACTGTAAGTGCTGCTATACTGCATGTGGCGTACTGTTGGTTTAACAGTGTGTGTGTGTGTGTGTGTGTGTGTGTGTGTGTGTGTGTGTGTGTGTGTGTGTGTGTGTGTGTGTGTGTGGATATGTCTCTCCTACATGTCTCCATACCTGCCATGTCAGTTCAATGTTTATGTGGAATCCCCATGTGCAGGGTTATCTGCAGACAGGGCAGTGTATTGTGCTGTTGGTTCCATGTGTTACCTATGGAGCATCTATCTGTGGACTGCAGATGATAGTGTGAGGATTGCAGTCTGTAGATGGTGAAAGCCATGACAGTTACTGGCGTCTTATCCCTTATAGGACATATGTTGCCATAAACCCTGTTACAACAGTAAATGTATGAAGTTATCACAGCAACATGTCATTAGTGGCCCTGTGTATGTACTGCCAGCCACAACTCTGCCAACCTGTGTACATATGTCATGCATGACGTGGTGCATATTTGTTGCACACCATAATTAGCGTCATCATATCCGCTAACACGCCAGTGAGATATCAGACCGCCCCACATATTATGTACAGTAGGGGTTATATTTGATGATATAACCAGGACATTCTGTGAATGTTTGTACAGTCCTATGTGTGTGTGTGGGCATCAGTGTTACAGACAGCAGGTAGCAATAACTTCTACAGGAGAACCAGTGTACTCAGGGCAGCTACATATGTGTAGGGGGTTCAGGGACTACAGACAGATTGTGAGTAGAGCCGTGTTTTGCTTTGCATAATACTGGTGTTACAGGTTGTATGTGTACGTACTACTTTACCTTGTAATGCAGTCTGTCTGCATAGCCCTCAACTGTGGGCCTATCTTCTTGGTGGCCAGAGGTGTGCCTAACATGTGTTTTCTGTCCACCACACAGGTCCTGTGTCAAATATCCCACTCACAGTGTGTGTATGGGGTGCTATCAGTACATGACCTACATATCAAGCTTTGCACATATGACATGCTGTGGTGGGGGGGTTCTGTAGTGGGCTGTGAGTATATCACACTACCATTGTTGCCATCAGTCCATGTCTGTTGTATCCCCAACACATATGGTGGGGCTAGGGCCATATATGTGTGGGTGTTACCTACACAATACATGTGTGCTTTTATGCACTCCGGAGGCCAGTGTATGTAACAGTGGTATATGGGCCGGTATTATTGAGTTGGAGGGGGGCACCATAAATGACCTTAGCTGTTAAATATGTGGGGGTATCAGGGGTGAGCTGCCATAAGGTATCTGGATGTAAAGTGCCGTATACTTCACCAGTGTGTACATCACATACATATTTTCAGTTACTGCAAGCCTACTGCCACTCAGCAGATGGACTGTTCTGTTTGTCAGTGTGCATGTGATGGTGTCAGTTATACCTTGTTATGTCACAGTTACAACCCATGTGGTCACATGACGTCCTTACCTTCCACTGCTGTTGTACAGATTGTAGTAAGCAGCTGCTGTACTATACACCTGCATTACACACCGTTGATTGTTTGGTATCCTGTGGCCCAGTCAGATCTCACTACTGTACAAATTTAAGGACTTGGTCTGGACAGCAACTGTTGTGAACCTTACCTGATTACTGCATTAGTATAACTGTTTCACGGTTGCATTCCTCTGATTATATGGATGTCACTGTCTGAACAGCTATATGACATGGCATGTAGAACTGTCATGGTACACAATGAAAGGTATTCCATTTCTGCAAGCTTGTGTATGAAGTTTTCCCAATGGCCTCTCTGTGGGTATATCTTGCAGGCAACGGTTGTCATTTGTATGGGTGGCCCATACAGTGTCCAGTTGTTCAGGGGTTAGCTGTAGGCATAGTGGCTGTTCCATATTGTGTGCACTGACTACATATGTATCCTACTGTACATATATCTGCATATGTGTAGTCTCATGTATATCTATATATGTCTATATATATATATATATATATATATATATATATATATATATATATATATATATATATATATATATACATATGTATGTATGTATCTGCATATCTGTGTCTGTGTATCAGTATCCTGGGGGTGTTGCTGGCTACCGCAGTTTACATTACCTATGGGAGGCAGACTGTACTGCATGGTATGTGAACAATACCAGCCTGACATCATACAGGTGGGATGTTTTACTCTTAACTTCTTCTGCCCATGTTGTGTCAGGTCCTGGTTATGGGATCTGCAACACTTGGCAGTGTATTGCGGGGTGGATGTGTTTGGTCATGGGAGGGGATGCCTACTTGTACATGATGTATAGTGTGTGGGGCCTCTCAACCCCTGTAATGGTGCATGTGGACATATGTGTGTTTGTTAATCTGCCATCGCTCTCTACAGATGTATGGCCATTGGTAACCAATATAGATATTTGCTGACATATATGTAACTATGTCCGTATATACCTACATAGCTGTTATACTGCATACACATAAGTAACGTGCTGTGTATATGTAGACATATAGGTGTAGGCACTTATGTGTGTCGATGCAGCCATCAGCATGTATATATGTCCATATATAGCGATATATGTAGATAGTGTTAGAAAGCTATACATATTTATATACATATACAGATATGTTGTATTAGTGTAGATAGTAATATATTTACACACAGATACATCTAGATGATGGTATACATTCTCTGTACAGTTGCATGACTGGACTGGTTTATATGTTTCGGTTATTGCCCTGACTTTCTACAGTTGTAGTGGCCTACTGTTAGACCATTGTAGCTGTGTCGCGAAGGGTCCTGGGGTCAAGAACTGCATGTGCTGGATATTGCATTGCACAGCATATCTGTTATGGCTGTGGTGGGGGGAACATAGCAGTCATCACCAGATTCCCCTCATGTGAGCCCCCACCCCTATCAACCATGCATAAGGTCAGCTATTTTGTGGTGGGGGTTCTGGTTGTTATTCCTATCTGGTGCTGCAATTCACATATTTATCCATATATCTATATGTATATCTATATTAATATCTAAATATATGTGGACATATGTATCCACCCAACTACATACCATTGATGTGATATGATGTATGTGTGAGTCAGGCAATTACATGTACCTGTGTATCTCTCTACATATACAGATCTATGACTGTCCATATGTCCATGCATGAGTGGCTCACAATATTGGACTGCCCCACATTCAACTGGCCAGTTGATGTGGATGATGTCAGGCATGTGGTCAGTCAGGAATGCTGATACATTACAGTTGCAGACATCATGTTGTTCAGATTATGTGTATTACAACAGATCACTGTTTAACTAGCAATGTTTTACATGTATATGAACAATATTTCACGTGTCCAGATATGTACCCCACTTTTGTCACACTGTGTCCACAATGTTTGTAATAAGAGGTCGAGTGTTGTGCTATTAGTGCAATTCCCCTTATGCAGGTTGACTGTGCTATGTGATATATCTGGGTATACATGGGATGTCTGTATATCTGTCAAAGGAAAAATATACTTTAAAAATGAGCAATACATGGTAGGTTCAGGTTAAGGCACTTTAATCTTGCAGCAAGGAGACAAAAACATGCTAATACAGAGTTTGTCTAACTAGAATCAGGAAATGCAAGCATTTTTATACATTTTCTAATAAGACATTGCCTACCAAGATGACGTATTGAATAACAAGTTTTGTTATCATCATTTTGTAGTGATTGTTTTTACAATATTCTGCTGGCACTATCAATTTTTGTGAGAAACTTCCTAAAAAAAACAACATGGCCTTGGCTACCACCGGTTAGATATATGCAATGTTACCATTCAAGGTACTATGGCTAATTCGAGCACAAAGCAAGTATAGATTTGTAGTTCATTTCTCTAACAGTCCTTTGTCTATGTTATCTCTAACTTCTGCAGCTGTGCATGTTCTCATACTTCAAACAGAGCTGATTGTTTAAAATCATTACATTACAGAATATAGCATTGTTCATTCATTTCTTCCTGACCTAGCAGATAATCACCTGCTTCTCAAGTACATTTCCAAAAGGCATAAACATGAATATTGCTGTGCTAGCAATTACTAGGTCAGAGGGCATCTTGCAAGTTTCAGAAAGCACACTGCAGTTTCAAAAAACATCTTTTAGTCTCATATGAAACTCAACTGCATATAAAATAGTGCATATAAAATAGAATGAAAAACGTGTTAACTTATTTAGTTTCTAATTAGCATTAAGCACACACATTAATACATATTTTTCTGACAATATCCGACATGGTGTAGTGTTAATTCACTATGATTGTGGTATGCAGGGTCTTGGGTTTGGCCCGTACAGTGGCTCTCAATTATGTTGCAGGGTTGAACAAGGGCAGTGGGATGCAGGGTGATTAAGGCACTTGTAAGCAGTCATGAGCATGTTTGCCCGAAGGTATGCATCACCAACTGCAGGTAACAGCCAGTTACACCAGGTTATCCCTGACATTGTTTACTTTGTGTACGCAGTGCTCACCGTCACGCAAACACAGACCTCTGGTTACATATGCCTACAGGTAGTTTGCATCAGATTTGCTGAGCCTGGAAATGTAAACATGCGTGCTAGTGCTGACATATGCTTACAACAGCTTATTTCTGCTTAACCTAACTATTGCTGTATGCATTATGATACCGACACCTCACATGTGCATTTCCTGCAGTACTCCTGTTTATATATATATATATATATATATATATATATATATATATATATATATATGTGTGTGTGTGTGTGTGTGTGTGTGTGTGTGTGTGTGTGTGTGTTTTATTTCGTGGTCGCAGTACTCCAGTTCATAGGTTAATAGGTTCATAGGTTGGTACTAGGCTATTGGCCCTAGGGCCTATACAAGCCTAGCTATAACAATTCCCTGGCTATTTCTTCCCACACTATTTACTTTCCTGGACCCCTGTCTAGCAGGGCGACTGACATGATCCCTTGGGTGAATTTTCTTTCTCCCATCCAATCATCAAGGTTCCTTTTGAAGAGGGCCAAAGAGGCACTCTGCTTGACATGTATAGGCAGTCTATTCCAGAGTCTGGGGAGTCACTGGGTCAGGAACCTATCCTTCCAGCATGTTTTGTTTATTGTGATGACAAGATTTAGATCCCTGGAGCGTGTGGCTCTGAGGGATTAGGATTTCTTTAGGTGTAGCATGCCCGACAGCTCTGGGTTTCTTGCTTGAGCAGGTAACAGTTAAGGGCCTCCGCATATGTGGATTTAGTGTTGCTATGTGTAGGTGTTGGTGGTGTGAGTTTAGAAGGGCAATGTGTTGCTTGAGGTGTAGTGCGGGTGTTAACCCTCTCCTCTTGACTGTCTAGCACAATCTTGGATGGAGAGAGCTTTGCTTCCAGTTTGGCTATGTAAGTGCATCTCTCACAGGTTGTAGTGTTGGGTGGTAGGAGGACAGGGTTGTCTGTGTACATGAGGCAGTTGCTGCATTGCCCCAGTATGCCCAGATTCACCAGGTGGACAGGACAGTTCATGTATATATGTTATTTCGTGGGTTATGCAACATACATATTACCCATAACATGGTTTGCCATGGGAAATGGTATGTCCCAGTACCTTTCCTGTCCCCCCCCCTCCTTTCTCGCTGACATCCATGGGCCGGTCGCATTAGAATGGGTTCATCCAAACCACGGCACGCCTTGGTCCATAATGTTGTACCCATCATTCCCCCCTTCCCTCTCCACATCAGTCATCCTTCCTACAAGTTCCAGCCTAATTTAACCTCACCACTACACATTGCCCACTCTCCACTTCTTGAGACCCTTCATGTATGTTGTGTCAACCCATGGATCTTCAGGCTTTCCACACATGTAGTCCATGTACATATGTCACCGTCTATACTTACTTTTTAGGCATGGTATGTTACCCCGAGGACACTTTTTGGCAGACATTTGTGGTCGTCCCACCAGGGACAGATGTGCATTTGTTTAATAGTAGACTTAGCAGGGTGACACTGTGTCTCCCACTGGTAGTATCCTGCCAGTGCTGTGCTATGCTTAGTGGTGCGTATTATTAGATTTGCATGATAATCACCTTTTGGCATTGACTTCCCCTTCACCACTTGTTATATGTGTCATGTATCTTTGACACATGTGTACAGACACTGTCTGGGGCCCTGGGAACTTCTACACTTTATTACATTAACACCTTACATCTGGAATTACTGCTGTACTCCAGTTCACATATGTATGTTCTGTAGTCGGTTATGGCACATATAACTGCATACAGATGCCTTTCACAGGTTCAGTTTGGTTATACTAGGGTGGGGACATGTTTACTACTACCCCATTCTTCTGTACATCTGTCATGGCTTGGTGGATAGCTACTGGGACTATGGTGTATGGGGTCCTGGGTTCGTGACCTGCATGGCTGTTTATTTTGTTGCCAGACTGACAAAGACCCATTGGATACAGAGTGATTAAGGCATTATAAAGCAGTCGTATGGCTGTAAGCCCACTTACTAGTGCGTACATATGCCCACTATTGCCTATCTGTGCTTATACCTGCTTACTAGTGCCTTATTCCGTCTGACACAGATACATCACATGTGCATTTTTTGCGGTACTCCAGTTCATATATATCAGCTATTTAGTGGGCTTTGCAACAAAAACATTATAATGTCCTTTGCCATGTAAAATAGACTGTGCTACAGTGGGACCTGACCCAGGAACTCCTGCTCATTAGTCGAGTGCTGTACCCACTACACTATTGCTGTTCTGCTTCATTTGCATATTTCGAACATATTGTACTACCCATGTTTCCTTCTCCCGGTCCCCAAGCTCACTGTACACAGCATCATTCCATTCTCCAGTTGCTAGCTCAGCCATACCACACCTCCACACATTTCCTTCCCTGCACGTGTCGGTATGCCTCCATTATACTGCCTCGACCCAAGCTTCTGCAGGCTCTTCATCCATTTAGTCCATGTACATTCGAGCCTTCCCTTGATCCTCCTCCAATATTGGTGGGAACATCTATGTGACCCACAAGGTTTGGTTCGTCCCACCAGGGATGGACCTGCTGTTGTGTTACGAGTAGACTTTGCTGGTCTACTCTGTATCTCCCACTGGTAGCATCCTGTCAGGGGTTTGAGAAGCAGTGGTTTGCTCACACACCGGGCCTCCTTCATCTCCTGGTTCCACGGATCCAATGCTCCAGGTGTGACATTCTGTGCATGAAGCACACCCACAGGCCCCCATGGCGTACACCATTTTTAATTCCTCTATTCAGTATTGTGCAAGATTAATGTTCTCACAGTATGTGTGGACAGGCACTGCTCATTGATACACACAGACTGCATGAAATACTGTGATTGAGCAATGTGCAAATATTTGTTGGTATTAATCTACATACTTACATACATTTCCTATACTGTTGAATGACTGTGCTGGATGATATGTTTGTGATAACAGCAGCTGAATGTGTATCTGTCATGCCTTTGTGCTAACTCACTTAGACTATAGTGTGCAGTGTGGGGGGTTTGGAACCTGGGAGTGCTGATTATCTTGTTAATGGGCACTATGAGAGCTGCTGACTACAGAGTGCCTAAGGCACTGTGGAGGAAGTATAGGTGGGTATGTGCTGGTGTGTGCAAGGCTCAGCCTTGCTGACCTCCAGTTATGGCGTCTTACACTGAGTTGGCCTCCACATTGCTTAACCAGTGTGAGCCTTGCTTACCACTGCCAAAACAGCCATAACCCCGCTTGCTGCCGCATACCCCCACGCTACTTCATGTATTTAGTTCACATTTGTTGTCCGGGACAATCCGACTGGATGCTTCCCCA
Organism: Protopterus annectens; assembly: GCF_019279795.1. Lineage (NCBI taxonomy): Eukaryota > Metazoa > Chordata > Ceratodontiformes > Protopteridae > Protopterus > Protopterus annectens. The sequence goes on along the minus strand of NC_056731.1, from coordinate 622,867,958 downwards.
TTGTCAGCAGTAGCCCAGGGAGTGGAGCTCCACAGTAAACCCCAGGTACACATTACATGTACTACTGAGGTGTATACATTCATAGAGAGTAGCAGACTTACCATAGCTATGTACCACATTCTTTATGCTTAGTTGACATTAACATGTCGGTATTATACATGCTTAGGTCAGACTTACATGTTGGGTATGACTGTTGACAAAGGTCAGTTTAAGGTGAGGTGAGATTCCAGTTTAACAGTTCTGGATAGGTTACACTCAGATATTCGTGTTAGGTTTGGTTATACCATACCTGTGTGGTAGAGTAGAAGAGAATAGTGAAGGAGTAGGTAGGTAGGTAGAGGGGGGGACATTGTAACTGTATAGTAGGCTGTTGGAATGATTGGTAGGGGAGCAATTGGGAAGGTTTGCAGGCTGTTGGGATTTGTATGCAAGGCAGGACAGGAGGTGTCGGTTTAACTAGTTAATGTAGGGGTATAGAG